>NW_024467794.1:0-1181 GCF_000804445.1 Metarhizium album ARSEF 1941
GGCGCCCAGCAGAACTGACAGCCGCTGAAACGTGCAATCTTGAGTGACTCCACCTTCCTCAGCGTCTCCTCCATCCTCTCTTCCGCCTCGCGGCTGTGCTCGGCGCATTGCTTCCAACTCCTCGCCCTCCTTGCTCGTTGTATCTGCCCCTGCGCCCAGCATATCGAGCACCCAACTCCCCGCCACTCCTCCAGCTTCTGCAACAGCTGATCCCTGCCTACTTCCTCGGTCCCTCTCACTACTAGCATTGCTTTTTTCCGGCGCGAGATCTCCTCACGCTGTTCCCTCATCTCCGTCTCCGCTTGTCTCGCCCTTTTCGCATCCCTTTCATGATCTGTCTCCTCTCCGGACCTCTTCGATGGCTTACCTTCTGCCGCCATCCGTTCGCCATTACCCCCAACTTCGACGAACCCGAACCTTGACCCTGCCGTCGAATCCGACTCTGATTCCGACTCCGACACCGACTCGCTGCTTCCGTTCGTGTCTCTTGTATCTGCTCCGTCCTCTGTCCCCACTCCGGCTCCGTTGTCTCCAAGCCGGCTTCTTGTCTCTTCATCTACTCCTTCGAGTCGCTGCGACGGAACAAAACCCCCGGCCCTTACCACTACCCTCGTTTTTCGTCTTCCACTCGCCGTTCCGTTACAGACGTCACACCTCTTCTCTCCGCTCTCGCAACCGATCCTGTCTATTCTCCCGTCCATCTCTCGGTCCAGTGTCACTCTCCTGCACTTTCCCCCCTCGAGATACTCGTGCATCCCCCTCTCCATCTTGAACCCCTTTTCTAACATCCTTCGATCTCCCATCATGTGGTACCCTCGCATGAGAATCGCTTCGCTGGCCTCGCCGTCTCTACCCACTCTTCCACTCTCTTGCGCATAGTCCCTGACCAGCTCTTTCACTCCCACGTGCACCACAACCCGGATGTGCGGCGCGTCCACGCCCATCCCCATCGCTGTCGTTGCCGCAAACACCCTCTGACTTCCTCGCACCAGCTGCTCCAAGATCTTTCGTTTCTCTTCCTCGTCGCCTACATTTCGGTGGTAGACCGGACACTTCAGCACTTCTCCGACTCTCTCGCATTGGTCCACCCTTCTGCAGTAGATTATGATCTGCCCCTCCTTGTGCTCATCCAGCTTCTGGCGCACCAACTCCGCGACTCTCTCTTCTTCCTCTTGCTTGTC
>NW_024467795.1:0-1171 GCF_000804445.1 Metarhizium album ARSEF 1941
TACCTCGCCAAGTGCTAGTACCAGAAGTATCAACACATTGTCCAGGTCAACTCTTTGGGAAGATGCGAATACCTGCAAGGCATTTCGACGCTTCGAGTGTCCGTCCGGGGCCTCATGGGCACCAGATCTGTGGGCGCTCACTCTCGCGACGTTGCTCATGATATAATCATCAAGAAGCTCTCGGACGCTCGGACGTTGCGTATGTCGAGAAAAGGGTAAATGCTATGGATCTGCTCCACATAATTGGCAAAGTAGCTGTTGATGGTGGTGGCTGCAAGTTCCGGGCTTTCGCGGCGAGAGTTTAGCCCAGGCAGCGACATGGTCGGTTCTGCGTATATCCGAAGGCTCTGCTGAGAGTGACTGCTAATCGTCGTCTGGTTTCCAGAGATTTGTTCCATAAGATTGGCCACGCTTGGCCAAAACAAGATCGATTTTGGTGATACCGTGCTGCGGGAGCTTGACCCGGTGTCGGGTTCAAGCTGTTCAGACCGTAGCTCCTCCATCTGCAGGGCTATTTCATCGCCTTCATGCTGCGCGGAGATCTTTCGACGCCTGAATAAAGCATCCAGAGGCCGTTGGCATCGGGCAGAGGCGACATACTCGCAAGTAACGCCACGGCTGCTGCATCCAGCACAGGTTGGTCTTCTGTCACAACGTTTCTTCAGCCTACGGCATTCCTCGCAAGCCCCCTCTGACCTTTTTGGCCGTCTCACTTGTCCAGAGATGGCAAGTCGCTGCGACTTCAGGTCTCGACGATTTCCCAGCTTGCTGGAATAAGAGATGGTCATGTCAAAAGAGCGACACTTGTTGTTCGGGGCACAGAAAAGTGAACAATCAAAAATTTCTCGTCAGAGGATAGACATTCTCGATAATTATTGTCAGCGCCGTTGGCGTGAAGATTTCAATGCGCGCACAGCATGTTGAAGTATGCCGGCGCTGACCTGGACTTCTTGCACACTTCTGCCTGATGCTGCCCTGAAGATTCAGCCGCAAAAGGCGCCAAGTGCATTGGCACACATTTCAGGACTCGTCAATATCCTGGTTCGCCCCAAAGGATGGACTTGACTGCCAAAGCCCTAGCCTCCAGATTGTATTGGATAGCGTCGGCTGAAGATTAGAGCAGCATGTGAAGCACGACCTGCACCTAGAAGCCAGGGGCTGTCATCGTCAT
>NW_024467796.1:0-1167 GCF_000804445.1 Metarhizium album ARSEF 1941
TAATATAGTTAAGCTAGTAAAGCTTTAATAAGCTTTAAGCAAAAAAATATATAAAGTAATTCTTAGTTAAAATATCTTCTATACTTTATACTAACTAGCAATTATAAAGCTGTAATGCTTTACTATAGACTTTAAGTTATATTACTTAGAGAAGAAGCTTTATAACTAATACAGCAGAAACTAAACCCTCTTAGTAAGTAGTTAGCTCTAGAATAAAGATATACTAATAATAAGCGTTAATAAAGTTAATATAGACTAGGGGTAAGAGGGCAGAGAAGCCTGCACTTAATAAAGTATGCCTTAGGATTTTATAGAGAGCTAGAAGCAAAGAGCTTAATAGGTAATAAAGGCTGTTTTAGCTAAAAGACAGAAGGTAGAGTAATATTTATATTATAGCTTAGGTAAATATTATATCTAAGAGTACACTTTATATACGCTAAAACAGCTCTAACTATCTGCTGTAAAATAAGTTGTAATAATAAAGAACTTATTAAAGAATAGTACTACTAAGACTAAGTTAGAAAATAATAAGCCTTTATAATAAGACTCTTATTAAAGGTATAGCGCTATATAATAACTAATATGCTTACTATATAAGTAGACTAAATATAGAGGTTAGATAAAACTAATTTAGAAATAGATATAATGCTTTTTCTTATCTCTATTCTAGTTAATAAACTTAAGTTTATTAATGCCTAAGTAGATATAGGCTATAATTATTATATAGTTATAAGTAAAAAGTATATATAGTAGTATAAACTGCAGCAAATACTACTAGGGGAGGCGCGCTAGATCTATACTATAGTTAAGACTAAGTAAGGCAGTTATTAATAGCATAAGTTATACTTATTTATATTCTATCTAGTAAGATTCTAGGCAGACGTAGATAGCTAGGAATTTCTAGTTGCTGCCTATATAGTGCTAGAGCTTACTAAGAATATAATACTAAGGCTTTTATAAATAAAGCGCTATAAGGTAGATATATATATAGCTGCATAGAAGCTAGTAATTAATACAGTAGAAAGACTAGTAGTAAAGAGGATAGACTAATGCTAACTTACTTCTCTATTAGTTGCTATACTAAGATCTATATACTAGAGTCTTATTTAATAAGCCTATAAGACAATATAGAACTACTAGTTTGTAGTAATAAGCTTATATAAGTTA
>NW_024467797.1:0-1158 GCF_000804445.1 Metarhizium album ARSEF 1941
TAAAAGATCGAATTAAGCCTACATCTTAGGATTATAAAAAAGAAGTCCTAGAAACTTATAGAGCTCTATTAAGAGCCCTTAATAGAACTAAAATTAGGACTTAAATTATAAATTACTAAAAAGCCCTTATAGAGGCTATTTAGCTTAATTTACTAGATATAAAAGGCCTAAGGCCTACTATTAACTTTCTATTAGCTATAAATACTATAAATCTAGGCTTTTCTAGCTACTAAAATAACTAGATTTAAGATAAAGCTTAACTAAATAAGCCTAATTAGGAAGATAAAATACCTAACAGCTATAAAATATCGGATTTATTTGAATAAAATTAATAAAATTAACAGCATTCTAATATAAAGAGCAGTTTTGCAAGCTTTTAAGAGAATTCTAAAGAATTTATTAAAAATAGCTTTAATAACAGCAATAGCTTTAAAAACAGCCCTAATAATTAACTTAATTAACTTAATTAATATAATAATACAAATAATACTATAAATAACGGAAAACCTGCACCTAAATGCATTTGCAGTCGATATTACTATTATAATCAGTGTTTTTACTTTAATACTAATATTAGGCTCTCTAATTAGAAGCCTAAGGAAGCTATTAGTACCAAAATTGCTAATAAGCTAAAACAATACTCTATTTTATAAGGGAAAATTAACTAATCTATTAAATATTATAAGAAAAGAGTACAAAATACACAAAATACACCTAAAAACCTTAATAACAAAAAGGATAATTCTATAGAAGTAGCTTTTGCTGCTAATAATAGCACAGAAGCTATTACTAAGGAAATACTTATATCTACAACTATTTCTTTAAATTATATTAACGAAAATAACACTATTTATTCACTAAAGAACTCTTTTATTCTTAATAGTAGATCTACTATATATATTTGCAATAATAAGGCTTAATTTATTAAATATAAGCCTTCTATTTAACAAGATACTGCTTTTTTAGACACTAGCTATTTAAAAATTAAAGGTTACAGCAAAATTCAGCTAAAAACCTTAAACAAGCTATTTATATTGCAAAATACAGCCTATATACTGAATTTTCACATAAATATTACAAGCCTAGACCTTCTACTAGAGGCAGGCTATAATTAAGACCTAGCTACTAGAAAGGTCACTAAAAATAGAGCCTATATTT
>NW_024467798.1:0-806 GCF_000804445.1 Metarhizium album ARSEF 1941
TTTGTAGTATAAATAGCCTGTCTAAGGTTTTTAGCTGAATTTTACTTTAACCTTTAATTTTTAGATAGCTAGTACCTAAAAAGGCAGTATCTTGTTAAATAGAAGGCTTATATTTAATAAATTAAGCCTTATTATTGTATATATATATAGTAGATCTACTATTAAGGATAAACAAGTCCTTTAGCGGATAAATAGCATTATTTTCGATATAATTTGTAGATATAGTTGTAGATATAGGTATTTCCTTAGTAATAGCTTCTGTACTATTATTAGCAGCAAAAGCTATCTCTATAGAATTATCCTTTTTGTTATGAGTGTTTTTAGGTGCATTTTGTGCTCTTTTCTTATAATATTTAATAGATCGATTAATTTTCCCTTGTAAAGTAGAGTCTTCTTTTAGCTTATTAGCAATTTTAGTACTAATAGCTTCCTTAGGCTTCTAATAAGAAGGCCTAATATTAGTATTAAAGTAAAAACACTAATTAAAATAGTGATATTAACTGCAAATGCATTTAGGTGTATTTTTTCCGTTATTTATAGTATTATTTGTATTATTAAAACGATTATACTAATTAGGTTAATTATGTTAATTATTAGGGCTGTTATTAGGGCTATTTTTAATAGATTCTTTAGAATTCTCTTAAAAGCTCGCAAAACTGCTCTTTATATTAGAAAGCTGTTAATTTTGTTAATTTTATTTAAATAGATCTAATATTTTATAGCTATTAAGTATTTTATCTTCTTAATTAGGCTTATTTAGTTAAGCCTTATCTTAAATCTAGTTATTCTAGTAGCTAGAAAAGCCT
>NW_024467798.1:921-1138 GCF_000804445.1 Metarhizium album ARSEF 1941
TTGTAATCTAGGTCCTTAATTTAGACCTATTAGGGGCCTTTATAGTACTTAAAGAAGAAAACTAACTTAATATAAGCTATAATTACTTATAACTAGTAGTAGTAGTAAAAAGCTGCTAATAAATAGTAATACTTAGCTAAGAAATTTTAAGTTAAAGATATAATATAGTTAAATCTTTATAATATTAAAATAAACTACTTTAGTAGAAAACTTAATT
>NW_024467799.1:0-292 GCF_000804445.1 Metarhizium album ARSEF 1941
GTGTCACAGGGTACCCTTTTTGGGTAAACAGCAATGAATTTAATGGCTTCCGGGGTGGCACGATCGAGAAGCCTCCAGGACTTGGCCTGTTCAACGAAGCAAGGCGGCGAATAGGTATGATCAACACGCAGACTTGCCTCGAGAACGTACAGATCTTGCTGCTGCAAGCGACGTATTTCGAGTCAAGCGCACGCCATCTTAACTTTTGGAGCTCAACCAGTGCAGCGTCGTTGGCATGCACGTGTCTTATCAGAAGCGGACAGATTGACTGGAAATCCCCATATGGGAACCT
>NW_024467799.1:460-1130 GCF_000804445.1 Metarhizium album ARSEF 1941
TAGGGTCTTTGCCATGGATGAACACGATGACTCCGCGTCCTCCTTCGTTGCTATGATCGCAATAAGCCGCATTATTCGAAAAGCGGACGTTATCATTCGTGGCTATGAGCCAAGCTTAGGTCAAGCCGAGCTACTGCGGCAAGGGTCAGAGGGGCAGACTCTTACCGATGGTTCAACTTATCTTTCACACGCGCAAGATTACAGCGGGCCGCCTTCCATACTTGCCTCGGAACTCTTTCATCAGCTTGACTGTTGGCGTGATGCGCTACCGCAGCGGCTCCAATGGAGTGACGACGACAAAATCGACTTTGAGGAAGTTGAGCCGCTATCTACGGTCCTGCGTGCCAGCTTATTAAGTCCACCCCGTGGCCTTGCACCGGGCCGATTGGACCACAATGTGGATTTTGCGGTCGCGCAGCTCCGTACTCGCTTCTACCAGGCTCGGTTTTTGATTTGTCGGCCTTTTATCTACAAAGCTCTGCACTTACCCGATCTCATGACAGCAGACGACCGCATCAAGTGTGCCTTTGCCATCGACGCCGCCTGTCTGTGGCCACTTTCTCTGGTACCGCCTAAACACAAAAAGCATCTTGTTCCGCACTTGTTCTCTTGGACACAAAACTTTTTGGCAATGGCGTTGGTTCTACGGATTTGTCAAACTTCTGATTAT
>NW_024467800.1:0-1129 GCF_000804445.1 Metarhizium album ARSEF 1941
CGAGTCGATCCGGTCGGGGTTCCCCACTACAGATCTCCACCATCGGCTAGTCTGGGGCCAGACGGAACGTCAGATTGTGCCAATGGCGTCATCAGCTGAAAACCGCGAGACTATCGACGGTCGGCCCCGCTAGATAAGATCAGAACTGCCGTGACGCGGCTTGTCTGCGGACGGAGCGGACGGCCAGCCTGCATTGTCGCGCAGCGTTCCCCTAGCGAATCAACGAGAGCGAAAGCGACGACATCGGAGCGTGTCAGGGTCTGGCCCTAGTCAGCGTGCCCGAAGCTTGCTCCTGTAGAAAGACCAGTCTGTTGGCGCTTATTTGCATGCCGAAACGAAACACTGGTCAACGGTCCCTGGCGGCATGCACGCGAATGTACGACCTTCTTCCCGCAGCGCATCTAGCGCATCTAAATTAATTTACTTCCACGCATTTCGAACTTATGTGTTGCTTCTGCGCGAGCTCGGAAGCAGAAGCATGGAATGACGACAGCGACGAGCTGAACGATGGTAACTCACGGCTTTCTACGCGATCGGCGCTTCGACACACGGTCAGGCCTGTAGGCAAAGACAATAAATTAGAGCAGCAAGAGATGGGTGAGCAGTGAGATGTGGTGTGGATAGCGGATGCAGAGCGAAGATCAGAAGAAGTGCCCTGGCACATGCGAAATCCCCGCACAGGTGGATGGACGTTAAGTCAACTTGTAGGTAAAATACACACAAGTGCTTGTGATGGAACTGTGAATCTGTACTGGTACTGTGTTGCTCTGAATTGCTCGCTCGACACAGGCTCTCGACTGAACCCATTGCAACCTCAAATACACGCTGTCCATGGCATTGATGTTGCAGTCTTAACGCAGGCCAGTAGCCAAACAACCATCCCGATCACGTCACACAATTCTACGCGACCATCTCGCAACCATCACAGGAGGCGTCCACCGCCTGTATCCTGCATCAAGTATTTACCACAAGCACGAAAGCCCCAAATGTCCACCAAGCCCAGTATTCTGCTCTCGATCTTTCCTTCGCGCTATTGTTCGCAACAACCGGGGAAGTGCTGGGGGCTGACCCGTTCGAGGGGCCACTCGCGGTTGGCGACGCCGAAACGATCGACGGCCAAGTCCAAGTG
>NW_024467801.1:0-259 GCF_000804445.1 Metarhizium album ARSEF 1941
CGTCAAATCTCGCCTGTTTGCTCGGCTCGACCCTTCACCCCACGTCGCGCTATTCGTCCATTCGAGAAACCCTCACGCGTCGCGCCTTGAAAGCAAAACCGTCTGGAGAGCAGAGTATCGCGATACCTCTACCCACGAGCTGAGCTCTTCACAATCTAATGGCGCGTACAAAATACATACCGAGGCCGAAACCTCCGCACCCTACGCGTCCCGTCCGGCCTCAAGCGACACCTAAATCTGCTGCACCCAACTCAGCCAT
>NW_024467801.1:281-1127 GCF_000804445.1 Metarhizium album ARSEF 1941
TGGACAGAACGATGATCAGACACCTGCACAGCCTGCGCTTCCCAAGAGGCATCACACGGCCACCAAACCCGCAACATGGACCGTCGCCATCGAGCTCGGCGCGTCAAACGGTCAGGCGATGATAAAAAAGTCCGGAGGGGAATGGGAATTGGTCAGATGGGCGCAAGGCGTGAGCGCAAGCAGTATAGGAGGGGCCGAGGCCATACCTGCTTTGACTGCGATGAGGAAGAGGAACGAGACTCTAGAAATACTTCACGGTCACGCGGCGGTGCGTGCCCGAAAGCGCAACCCAGGAGATTGGGAGATGTTCGCCTATCCCAAGATGGCTTTCGTGGACGAGGGTTCTACACCTGACATACAGCGAACGCTGGAGCTACAGAAAGAAAAAGCAAAGAAGTTCGGCATGACATCGAAAGAGGTGGCTATCGCGTTTTTCCGGCACATGGTAAGCGAAGTGATCGGGCAAAGGGAAGGAACGTTCAACATATCCGTGAACATCAGCGACCGCTGGACGAACAGTAGCGTGCAAGAACTTATGCTGAGCTTGCAGGGCCTGGGCATGGAGGCCGATTCGAACACGTCAATGAGTGTGTGAGCAGCGTCATGGGTTGCATCTCGAACAGCAGTGACCATGGGCTGAAAGATGGATTCTATGTGGTGGTGGATTTAGGGTGGTGGTGGATTTAGGCCATTCTGGAGTGGTGAGTCTTGAAAGCCGGAAAAGATGGGTGCAATCTAATGCTGTGTAGAATATCGGCCTTGCTCAAGTCGCGGACGGAGTCATCCTTAGCCCTCGAGAGTATAAAGATTATCCTGGAGGTGCAGGAGAAATCAACATGGCTGTGG
>NW_024467802.1:0-1126 GCF_000804445.1 Metarhizium album ARSEF 1941
GATCTCGGTGATTGTTCGCTGAAGCCCGACGGTGGATGTGTGGTGGCCGTTGGCTGGTCTTCAGGCGGCCAACTAGCCATGTCGCTTGCATGGACCGCTCCTCAGAGGGGTCTGGAGCCACCTGCGGCGATCTTGGCGCTTTATTGCCCGACTGATTATGAAGATGATTGTGAGTACAGTAACCCCGACAGGTGCACATCGTGGCAAAGGGAGAGTGCATGACTCACCGGATTTGACAGGGTGGCAACATCCAATCCAGCCTTGCGGCGCCGAAGATGTTGACGAGGAATATGACCTCTTGGATGCAGTCCAGCCAAGTCCGGTATAGCTAATATCATCACTACCTTTCGCTTTACCGATGGCCACACTGACAAACGCGGCGCCTGCAGATTTCCTCTTACGACTCCATCGGCTCTTGGGAGCCACTGACAGACGTCCGCATCCGGCAAGACCCACGCTGCCGCATTGTCCTGCACATGAATTGGAAGGCACAAACACTGCCCATCATAATCTCCAGCCTACCGTGCAGCTCGAGCGTGAGCGATGAAGATTCGAGTCGTGTTGATTGGACCACACTGCCGCAGCCGTCACTCCGGGAGATCCAACGATGCAGCCCACTTGCCCAGATCAAGCTTGGAAATTACAAGACGCCGACATTCCTCGTTCACGGCACGAAGGACGAGCTCATTCCCTGGCAGCAATCCCACAGGACGTGGAAGTGCCTTGTGAGTCACGGCATTGACGCTAAACTAGCTCTGATCAAAGATGCTCCACACATCTGCGATACGTCGAAAGATCATGAATCGGCAGGTTGGAAAGCGGTACTGCGGGGCTATGGTTTTCTCGCCGACAAGGTGCGCATCAGAGGGCCCTGTTTCTACGCTCGAGGGGCGTACTCCGCCGGAATAGAATATGACGAGACGCATATCAACGCGATCGTCTGTGTCGTACCGCTTCAGACCGATTGCAAAATGCTGGTTGACAAGCCAGCTGCTTCTACCCAGCTTTCGTGCAGGGTTTCCTTCACATGTACATTCCTGGTGGCTCCTGTCTGAAGGATATGTCCATGGTTGACAAAATCTTTGCTTTTGTGATTCCCCTTGCTCTTTCTTCCCGTCGCGGAAAT
>NW_024467803.1:0-1124 GCF_000804445.1 Metarhizium album ARSEF 1941
TATGTTCTTATGGCTGTCGCTGTTGCGTCCCAGCCCCCTTGACTGCCGACGGTTGTGCTTCGTGTCTGTCAAGTCACGGTGCGCACGCTTTCGGCACGCATCACGTGCAGAAGCACTTTCCAGGTCAACCCTCACCCTGTAACGTGCGTTGTTATGGTAAGGGTTGGTGTAAATAATGGGTGGCTTCACGCCCCTGCTGTCATGACTGCTACTGAATTGCACCATTGACCATCGCAGGAAACATGTGAGCGGCAGGACCGCCAAGACCTCTAGAGAATATATTTTAACTTTACGTTACAACGATTCTTGTCTCTCATAAAAAGCGATACTGACTGAATTAAGACGACACGGTCTCGACTGCTGAACACTTGCACATCACCCGCATCATCCTTGCCTCTCCACCAGACCGTCGTCTCTGATCAAAGAGATATCAATAATAACGAACGCTAACTTATCGCCGGTACAAGCTCGGCAAGCTCCTCAAACATGTCCTTTTGTGCCTGCATGCGTCTTAGCGAGGCTGCACATTTCCACCTTCTGGAACCAACCCGATTTACCTCTTCAGCGTGTCGTCGCGTGCGAACGTTTTGGGACAATACGGGCATACTTTCGGACGTGCATCGTTGTGCGTCTGTCGTTATATCAGTGCTAGTTCAGATGGCGACACTGTCGGGAGCCGTCCCCTCTCGTGCCTCTTCATATCGGCTTTGCGGCGGAACCGCTTCGCACACTCCTTGCATTGGTGCTCCGGCTTCGGATGTCCGCCGTGACCCTTGTTGGGGGCCTTGATGTTGCTTCGATTGCCGAATGAGTTGTCGCAGCTGTCATATCTGGGCTTTTCATTGCCAGAAAACACGAATATCCCCGCGCCCCTACAGAGTTCTCGAAATGACGGCAGGGGCATCACCGGTGCGGCGCACGAGCCTGATTTCCACGTGTCACCAATTGCAGTATACAAATTTCAATATATGTATGTACTCGTCAAGCAGCTGTTCAATGGAAGAGCATACCGCAACACTGAAGAGAGCAGATGATCATAAACCAGGGCGTCGTGCCAACAGTGACAAATACACCCCTGGTGTCCCTCAATCCGCGTCGAACCCCTCCGTCACCGCGATATTTCT
>NW_024467597.1:0-366 GCF_000804445.1 Metarhizium album ARSEF 1941
CCCGTGTAGCCAAAGTGTCATGCCCGTGTAGCAATTCCCATAGGTATATTCTTAGTAATAGCTTCTATACTATTATTAGCAGTAAAAGCTACCTCTATAGAATTATCCTTTTTGTTATTAGTATTCTTAGGTATATTTTATACTCTTTTCTTATAGTATTTAATAAATTAGTTAATTTTCCCTCATAAAATAAAGTCTTCTTTTAGCTTATTAGCAATTTTAGTACTAATAGCTTTCTTAGGCTTTTAATAAAAGAGCTTAATATTAGTATTAAAGTAATAACACTAATTATAATAGTAATATTAACTGCAAATGCATTTAGGTATAGGTTTTCCGTTATTTATTATATTATTTATATTATTATTT
>NW_024467597.1:416-1269 GCF_000804445.1 Metarhizium album ARSEF 1941
AGAGAATATAATATAGCTTTTAAAATTCTAAAAAAATATTTTTATATATTTTACTATTTAAAAAAAACTTACAAAACTACTTTTTATATTAAGTTGCTTGTAATAGACTTAAGCTGTAGGCTTAAGTAGGTATAAGGCACTATATTAGTGCCTTATTAGGTATGCTTTAGATGTATATTAAACCTATATATATATAATAGAAGGAAAAGAGAGAATAGAGAGCTTCTTCTTTCTCTCTTTTCCCTCCTTAAGTTTATAGTTGATACTAGTAGTTTATAGTTAATACTAGTAATACTTATATATAGTAGCTTATAAAGCTAGTTCTTAATATACTATAAACTTTATTTTACTATAATAAATAAATACTTTTTAAACTCTATAGAGAGTAACCTACTATTAGCTAGTAATATAATACTACTAAGCACTTAAGCTAAGGTAGCTACTCTCTAGAAAACTATTAATAACTAGGTATAACTAATTTACAAACTAATATAGTAGTATATTATATTCTCTAGATTAGTACTTACTATACTAGATAATTTCTTGCACTCTCTTTATCTAGGTGTATAACTAATACTGCTATATAAGCTAAAATAGAAGCTAATTAAAATAGAGCCTCTCTTTAAGAGAGATAAGTCTATATTTACTGTATAGTAAAGCCTTATGTTGTATAAATTAAAGGCTAATAAGGCATTTATTAGTAGTGCTTATAACTAGTAGAATTTAGTCTTCTAGAACCTCTCTATAAAGGTCTAGAAATAAGTTGCTTTCTACTATAAAGTTAGAGTATTTATAAACTACAACTTAACTATATTTCTTAACTACTTAGCTACTATATACTTTAACCTTTATT
>NW_024467597.1:1638-2918 GCF_000804445.1 Metarhizium album ARSEF 1941
AAAGAGCTTAATAAGTAATAAAGGCTGTTTTAGCTAAAAGACAGAAGGCAGAGCAATATTTATATTATAGCTTAAGTAAATATTATATTTAAGAGTATACTTTATTTATACTAAAACAGCTCTAACTAGCTACTATAAGATAAGTTATAATAATAGAGGACTTATTAAAGAATAGCACTACTAAGACTAAGTTAGAAAACAATAAGCCTCTGCAATAAAACTCTTATTAAAAGTATAGTACTATATAATAACTAATATACTTACTATATAAGTAGACTAGATATAAAGGTTAAATAAGACTAATTTAGAAATAAATATAATACCTTTTTTTATCTCTATTCTAGTTAATAAACTTAAGTTTATTAATGCCTAAGTAGATATAAGCTGTAATTATTATATAGTTATAAGCAAAAAGTATATATAGCAGCACAAACTATAGTAAATACTACTAGAGAAAGCGCGCTAGATTTATACTATAGTTAAGACTAAGTAAGGCAGTTATTAATAGTATAAGTTATACTTATTTATATTCTACTTAGTAAGATTCTAAGTAGATATAAACAGCTAGAAATTTCTAGTTACTGCCTATATTATGCTAAAGCTTACTAGAGATATAATACTAAGGCTTCTATAAATAAAGCACTATAAAGTAGATATATATATAGCTATATAGAAGCTAGTAATTAATATAGTAGAAAAGGACTAGTAGTAAAGAGGATAAACTAATACTAACCTACTTCTCTATTAGTTGCTATACTAGAATTAACATACTAAAGTCTTGTCTAATAAGCCTATAAGATAATATAGAACTACTAGTTTATAGTAATAAGCTTATATAAGTTAATATTAATACTATAAGTTTAAGCTATATTTAATACTAAGATAGAAACTAAGCTACTACTACTACTAAATAAAGTCTAGGACTTTAAGGACTTTTTTAATAAAAAGATAGCTATTATACTACTTTCTTATAAAGGCTTCTTTAATTATTATATCTAGTTAAGGAAAAAAGCAGATAGTATGCTTTTAAAGCTCTTTTAAGCCTCTCTATATAATATACTTTATAAGTACTTACTAGAAATTTATAAGTAAATTATAGACTTTATAAATTAAGAATAAATATAAGTAAGTACTTTACTAGCTATAGCTTTAGTACTACTAGTAAAGAAACTAAAGAGAGGTTAGTAATTTTATATTAACTATAAAGTGCTAAATAAAGTAATAAAATAAAATTACTACTTTCTACTACTAGTAAAGAAGATACTTTAGTTCTTAGTAGA
>NW_024467597.1:3030-4348 GCF_000804445.1 Metarhizium album ARSEF 1941
GAATAGTAGAGTTAAACCTTAATATAAAGAAATATATATTTATAGTAACTAAGGTAAAGTACCTTAGGTTTATAGTATATATAGAAAAGGAGGTATAACTTAACTTAGAGAAGGTAGCTATAATTTATAACTAGAAGCTCTTAATATAAGTCTAAGGCATTTATAAATTTATAGACTTTATAAACTTTTATTATAAGTTTATTCTAAGGTTCTTCTAGCTAGTTAAACTACTACTAGAGTTAATAAAGAAAGAAGTTCTTTTTTATTAGACTTTCTAGAAGAATAAAGCCTTCTAGAAGCTAAAGACTATTTTTATAATATACTTAGTGCTTTACTAGTAGAATTTTAATAAGAATATAGTAGTAGAAATAGACTGCTTAGAAGACACTATTAGTAGCTACTTATCTTAGTATATCTACAGCATTCTCTACTTAATAGCTTACTACTCTATATAACTTTAGGCAGCAGAATACAACTATATAATTTATAATAAGAAATTACTAGCTATAGTTACTTATTTAAAGGTATAGTTAGTAGAGCTCTAGAGTATAGTTAGGCTGTTTATAATACTTATAAATTATAAAAACTTAGAGTATTTTATAGCACTAAGAGAGATATTAAAACAGCAGGCTTAATAAATAGAAATACTATTATTATTTAATTTCTTTCTGTAATACTACTTAAGTCTATAAGTAGTAAGGCTTAATGCTTTATTACAGTAGAACTAGAATAAGAATTTACTACTTTTATATTTTAAGCGTATTATATAACTATTAAAGGTAGTAAGTATATTATTATACTTAGCAAATACTATAAAGGCAGCTCTTTATACTAACTCTAAGCTAGAACTTAATTAGTATAATACGTTTTAAGATAAGTAGCTCTAAGGTCTCTAGGAAATAGAGATAGCTTAAAATGCTACTTTTTAGTATTATATTAAAGCAGTATAAAATAGCGTAAGAAAGTTTCCTCTAAAGGTAAATATATAGAAATAAATATCTAACTATATAATAAGTATATATAGAAAACTATAGTATTAAGGTTAGTTATAAGTGCTAAAGTAGAAACTCTTAATAATAGCTTTAACTTAATATATATATAAATTGCTGCTATTTAGCTACTTAGAATATAATACTATATTTAATATTTTATATAAAGACTTTTATTAAAATAAAATAATAAAGAATATTATATAGTTTATATATAACTACTACTATTATAGTAGCTATAAGAGCTAACAGCTTTATTAAAGACTACTATAACTTCTTTCTATTACTAATTAGTATTAAACCTAGATCTTTATTAACTTTATAATAAA